>NW_026941845.1:242500-288105 GCF_024139115.2 Armigeres subalbatus
AGAAGTCATAAGAAGATATTGTATTAAAATTGTACAATTTTGTTTTTTAAACAGTATCTATATAATATTTTTTTAAATATTTATTAAATCAGACTAAGGCCGGAGTGGCGGTGCAGCACATAAAAGTTGGCTCCATGCATCGATGCATGACATAACGTCGCCTATCATGCAGTCTACGAATGGTCAGCAAATCGTTTTCCTCTTGATCGATCTATCTTGCATGCTGTGCACTTCGTTTTCTGGTGGATCGTTGTCGAGAGAAAATGTATTACTGTCCGATATTCGGGCTACGAAATGGTGAGTCGACATCCGGGAAGGAGCGCCCAACATAGCTCTGGTCCTCTCAAGTTCCAATACTCACGCTTCCACGGGTCTTTCGATGATAATTGACCGCCAGTTTAGGTTGCGTACTTAGCCGGTAGTGTAGCCTGGGCACTGTTGTTTTTCTGACATCAGCTAGAGTGAGAGGGATGCGTGCTGTGGGGTCTTCCCAGGATGTGGTGAGGTTGACAGTGTTGAAATATAAAACGCTATGAAACGTTGCATGTATCCGCAAGCAGGCCCTACTAAAGCGACCGTGTGCCGATTAAAGCGCACTAGCCTATTCCTGGTGTGGGGTGGACTTTAAACAAATCTGACCCAACTGATCGAGCATCTGTTCACCAAGGAGGTGCAGCTCCAACAGCGTCTGTTCTGGCATCCAGGCTGAGTATGAAATGCCACCATCCCGGTGGATAGGAAACCTTGGGCCAACAACCTACTGTTCCCGAAACATCAATTTGTTCGAGAATCCGACAATGAAAGAATACGGACTGATTTTACGGCAACTACTCTTAGCGCGAAACAACGACACGAATAGGAACATGGAACGTTTTAACCTTAGCCCAGCAAGATAAGATGGCACTAGATAGGTGCGAATCCTAACTATAATCCAATGTTATGCGCCAATCGATGCTGTTGATTTGCAAGACAAAGAGAACTTCTACACCCAACTAAATGCCGTCAGAGATGGAATTCCGAAGGCTGATATCAAGATCTGTATGGGCGACTTCAATGCAAAGATCGGATTCGACAACTCGAACCACGAGCGCATTATAGGATGGCCTCATTGAAATGAACGAAAACGGAGATCTGTTCGCAGAATTCTGTGGTAATATTGACATGACAATTGGGGGATCGCTCTTCCATCAATGACCGGTTTACAAGGTCATCGGCGAAATACGTCTGCACATTGCGTGGATACGTCGGCAGGAGGAGACAGTTGGACGACGGTTTAACACACGCCAACTGTGAAACGTTCTACTCTGCTCTTCAAGTAACGGCTTAAGCGCCACCTTCTTATCAGAAGGACCGTTCCTCTGTCTAAGCCCGGTATGAGACCTTCCTTATCAGGGCGGGTCGCAAAGTTCTCGACAGGATTCAAACTGAACAAGTTGGCACACGCAATTAGGACAAACTAAGTGGAAACTAAAGCAAATGTAATGATTAAACCAAAGAAACTAATTTATAAAAGTCAACCAGAACTGAGCGGCAGAAAACGTTTAAGCTAAAAACTCATCAAATTTAAATTAACTTAAGATTCAAACTAAATTTAGGTGAATTTCTATCTAAATTCGAAATAAATATTTAATACTCCAATGGAATTCAACGAACTCTAAATAAAAACAAAATTTAGAAAGTTCTTTGCATAGGACCTTTTTCCCAAAATTAGCAATTAACCCATTTATTGTAAAAATTCAGTTGCACCTAAACCTCATCTGGTGACGTCACGCATTTAACTGGCTCATTCATAAGGTTTACAATTTTCGGATTTCTCACAGAGATTCTCATACACTTGTCGATCTGACCTTAGCTCAGCGTCGGCGAGGTGCTCCAACGACGACGTTGCATTTGACTCGAGGCCAGTTGATTTGGATTCCAATTGGAATTCGGTGCTTCTCGTCGTAGGCTCGCGCGTAGGCTGATGCAGGGTAGAGGCGTTGTTGTTGGTGGAGAGAGAGCGAATTGGTGTTGCTCTTACGCCTCACGCTTTGACGGAACGAGCCTTTCGATCGTCGATCACCAAAAGTGGATCACGGACCGACGAATCACGGACGCACACCTTGCGAACGATTGCTGAACTTGGGTTCCCAATTTTCCACCGCAGGCCCACTACTTTCCTAGCCGGAACAACCTTCGTCTAGTGCGCGTGGAAACCACGTGACCCAATCCAAAACAGGCCGCCCACGTTGGATGGGCTTGACGACGCCTATTCAACGTGATAATATTTCACTTAAGAACATATTGCATGTTTTCCACTAAGAAGGCTTACCTGAATAGTCACAATTATTTAACTAAGATTTCAGCAATTGGTCAAACTATCCGAACTCTCCAAATTTAGGAAACTAAAATTTGAACCGAATCATCAGTATATTCTAATTTTATATTAAAAACTCGCGAACTTACTTCGAATTAAGATAAAAACTAGAAATAATAAGTTGGCGTCACTTTCAAGAAAATTTCGAAAAACGATCCGATCGATTTAACTATCTCCACCAGAATAAAATGGAGAGCGTGGAAAAAATTGTATAGAGCGATTAGCTACGACGCAATTTCCACCTCGGGCTTTACTCGGTAGTTTAAAGCAGTTTTTTTATTGGTCAGCTCTGGCGAACTCAAAAAGATCTAAAAACTTTCCACTCGTTTTGACGAATTAAAAACCAAAGGAAAATAATATCAGTAATTTTCCGTAACTTACCGAGGGTTAACTGTTCGAATTAATTAATTTCGCCATAAGGTAGATGACGTGCCGGACTTGGACTCAACTGAAGCTTTCTTTTGGGCACAAAAGCTTTGTGATGAATTTGATATTTGGTCAATGAGTTTTGCAAAGAGAAATTCAATTAGGCTAGGAAAATTTAGTTTGTTACAACTGGAAGATTCCATGGTTAAACGGTCCTTCGTTGAGGAACTGACGACACGTGCTGCAGATATTCCGGAAGGTGACAGCGTGGTCCGCCATCAAGAATGCCTTCATCGCCACCAGCGTTGCATGGTTGCATGTAATATAATGGTGAATGGCTGAACGCATGGTTGCTTGTTTTTTCTTAATGGATTGAACTACAACCTTACGGGCGAGGTAGAAGAACCGCAACTCGTTAAATTTGAGTGAATATCAAGGGATTTCGCTCACTTTTTCCAATGTAGCTCAATAATGGATATCTAATTTTATGATTATGAATTGTAATGTCCCACAACAGATTATATGAGTGTTCTCCCCTACTTGGCTCTGGAGAAGGAAGTGAAACGCTCATGTCGACGAGACATGCGAGCGTGAACGGACTCTCTGGCCGAAGTGGATATTCGCCTTCTAGCGACGTCCATAGTCTAGATGCATGGTCTATAGAGTGAGGGTTCGATTCTCGCTCTGGTAAGGAGAAAACTTTTCGTGGTCTAAAAATTATCCAACGATCCACTGGGTGTTATGTGTCCTGTATGTTATCTAGGTGTTACATGTTCAGTCTGTACGACTTTTGGTCATAGACAGTGTTCTTATCTTTAAGCGGGGCGAAAATAAATGCTACGATGCCTGTGATAGATGTGAATGGTCAGTTATTGACCATCTCAACTGATCAGCTGAAACGCTGGTTCGAGCACTACGAACAACTTTTCTAAGTGCCAGCCAGACCACCACCACTTCGGCATGATTTGCCTAGGATCCGACGTTTTGCACGCGTCAATACCGAAGCTCCATCACTGCTAGAGATTCAATCAGCCATCCAAAGCATGACATCGAACCGAGCTCCAGGGGTCGATCGTATATCAGCCGAGATGCATGTCATCCGCTCAATTACTTACTGCATTGTTTATTTCGTAATATCTGGGACACCACAACTTTCCCTGTCGACTGGATACAAGATAGCTTATGTCGAATTCGTTTTTAATCCTTGGTCAGATCAAACCCGAACCCAGAATGAAATAAAGTTTTCGGCTCCATCTGTCATTGAATATGTTGGTGTGCGTATCATCGTGTTTGTTTTGATTCGAAACATAGGATCACCCAACCGGACACCAGTGCACTGCCAGTGGCCACGGCTAATCATGTCATGATAAAACGTTTAGCCCTCTGGCGCTTAAGACCACCTTTAGACAGGGGTAGGGAACTGTACCAGTTTTGACCATGTTCCTAATTTTGCCAGTTTCTCGCATAACTCCAAAAATAAAGCAATTTTCGAGGGTTTTGTCAGCTCTAGCAGGAGATATATGATATCCCTCATGCTTCCCCAGTCAACATTTTGGTACCTATATCTCTTGATATAGGTTATTATATAGGAACCCACTTAATCGTATATGATGCACAGATTGGTTATATACGTACCAAAGTGGAGGCGATATAGGTACATACGAGTTTTATTATACGATTTTTTTCCGACATCATGAGAACAGTATTACGATTATACATAAAAATATGAAAAATAAAAAATCTAACCAGCACCAAGTCTCGAACATGCGAACTTTGGATGTGCAGGCGTATACTCTACCACTGCACCATACTGCACATCTTGAACTGATTCGGATTGTTGTCCAACATAAACTACACAATTTATATCTTTACAACTGCTCGCAACTTCAACAAGCCGTTTGGACTGAAGTGGTTTCGATTGTATTACGATTCAAATAGGCATTCATTCGCACTCATATAGGATTTTGCAAGGAGTATATGTCATTACGAGTTTTTATTCACACAATTACGATTGATTTTTACTACGGTAAAAATTATCGTATACGATGCATTCAATACAACATCCTTTGACAATAATCTGACAAAGTTTGAAATACAATGCGATTCAGATTTTTGATGGACGCAAATGCGACTTTATTTGCTCTTTGTTTTACGAAATGTGGTTTACTGGGATCTTTACTTTTAAAACTGATTGATATGTTTTGTGAAAAATGTAATTTTTCAGGGTTGGCCATATTAAGCACTAAGGTAGCCAAAACCTTCTTCTTCTTCTTATTGGCATTACATCCCCACACTGGGACAGAGCCGCCTCGCAGCTTAGTGTTCATTAAGCACTTCCACAGTTATTAACTGCGAGGTTTCTAAGCCAGGTTACCATTTTTGCATTCGTATATCATGAGACTAGCACGATAATACTTTTATGCCCAGGGAAGTCGAGACAATTTCCAATCCGAAAATTGCCTAGACCGGCACCGGGAATCGAACCCAGCCACCCTCAGCATGGTCTTGCTTTGTAGCCGCGCGTCTTACCACACGGCTAAGGAGGGCCAAAACCTTACTTTGATTATTTTTGCCTTTCTCGATTTTTTTTTTAAATTTACAATTGTTCAGATTTTGAAAAGCTTTTGATGTCGATCAATAATATGAACTGATGAGTAGAATATTTGTAGTTTGGTATTTTTCCAAAATTAACCTTATTCAATAGAATGCTATAGTGGTGGATGATAAACTCTAAAATATGTATCCCACTTCTTACAATAAGAAAATTCAAAAATTGCAATAAGTCAGCATTGAATGAAGATATCTCTCTAAATATGTTGAAAAATAAAAATAACCCAGATTAATCCACCTAGCGGCGATGGTGCCTTTCTCGTGCATTTGAAAAATAGTATTTTGGCCTTATCTTCCAAACCGTCTAAGACGAATTAAGTACTGTCCATTTAATTCAGTGGAATTAAATGGACAGTACTTAATTCGTCTTAGACGGTTTAATACATTCCACTAAACGAGCTTAATATATTTTTCCCATAACTTCCAAGCTGATAGTACGATCCGGCCAATTTTCTCTAGCAAACGATGGGACAGTTCTTTGAGGAATTCCACTGGAAGTTCCTTGAGGAATTAAACTGGAAGTTCCTTGAGGAATTCCTTCAGAAGTTTCTTGAGAAATTCACCCTCAGGAGTTCTTCCGAAAGTTCCTTGAGGAATTCTTAGGGAAGTTCCTTCAAGAATTCCTTCGGAAGTTTCTTGAGAAATTCATCTGAAAGCAGGAATTCTTTCGAGGTATTTCAAGAGGTGTTTTTATGTATCTATATTAAGATGTTTTTTCAATCTTGAAATTAAATTAACACCAAATACGACTGGAGGATTTTTTGGAGGAGCTTCCGGAGAAATTCCAGAAAGAATTTCCAGTTCCTGTAGGAATTTCTGGGGACTTCTTGGATGATCTTCCGAAGGAATTCCTGGAGGAACTAGGAAAGGTATAGCGCCACTATCGAAGACAGCTGGTCACATGGCGGACATCTATGGGATCACAACACGGTAGGCTATTTTCATCGATATTGCATGCTCTATTGCTTGAAGATCTTCCTCCGGTATGTGACCGCTTGTTGTTGATTGTTTCTAGTTGGTAAGGTAGAAAAGACTCCGAAGTTAGTGCCGCTATAGCGCGAAGCTTCAGAACTTGGCGGCGATAGAGTGGAACTTCGTAAGTGACAACTGTGTCGCCGCAGTGGGAACCAGAAATTATCGCCGTGGATGAATGAATCGAGGAGCAGCCTATCTGGAGTGGTGAGATATGGTCAGGCAGGACATTGTAGAATTAAGATAATGTTACGAATAAAATAAAGAAAATAAACTGATTTGTCGCTTAAGAATAATAAACATATTATTAATAATGACCTCCTTAGCCGTGCGGTAAGACGCGCGGCTACAAAGCAAGACCATGCTGAGGGTGGCTGGGTTCGATTCCCGTTGCCGGTCTAGGCAATTTTCGGATTGAAAATTGTCTCGACTTCCCTGGGCATAAAAAGTATCATCGTGTTAGCCTCATGATATACGAATGCAAAAATGGTAACTTGGCTTAGAAACCTCGCAGTTAATAACTGTGGAAGTGCTTAATGAACACTAAGCTGCGAGGCGGCTCTGTCCCAGTGTGGGGATGTAATGCCAATACACAAAAGTTGTTAATTGGTTTGATATTCCACCTTGATAATTTATTTGGGGTGTGGCTTACAATCGAGATCCTCCTAGCAGTCTTCTGATTGGTCGTGAGTAAGCGGGCCTTTACTATAAAAGAAAAGAGAGAAATAAGAGCAGGCTTATTCCCTACTCTGAGGTTACCCTGAGGAACAATAAACACACCTTAACCTCAATCTATCAACAACTATCCGTTGAACAAATCTAAATTTACCAAATTTGTACTTTCTGCTCAGTGAGCAAAACGATTCCTCTAGGTTCATCGAATACAAAAATCAACCATGCATTTTAAAGATAATTATACTAAACATTTTACAAAGTTTTTTTTTTAAGTATTTGACGAAGAAAACGAACTAAAAGGCTCAAACCAAACATAGAACATTTTTTGCCCAAACTCATCCGTAATTAAAATTTTACGATGCAGCTAGTTGCAGCTAGTCGCTCAAAGGGGGGTTTGTCTCAAGTGTAACGACCTATACAAACCTTGCGGATAGGTTCACACGAATGTGACATAGAGGGGTAGAGGGATAGAAAATAGCCAATTTCTGCGTTAGGTCATTAATGGATCTTCTCTTACAGGAGGAGAAGAATATGAAATGTTACTTGTATGAGTCTCAGTATTACTCAGTACAATTAATTTACGATGGACCTACATTAGAGCAGGGCACACCTGAAAAAAACATTCAATTCATCTAATCAAAAAAATATATATAGCTCTTTTAGTGGAATGTATTCAATTGTCTAAGACGAATTAAGTACTGTCCATTTAATTCCACCAGTTAATTTTCGTTATCTTTGCAGATACGTATTTCGACCACAACTGTGTGGTCGTCTTCAGTGTCTTGTACTTGACTCGACTCGACCAAGTCGAGTCAAGTACAAGACACTGAAGACGACCACACAGTTGTGGTCGAAATACGTATCTGCAAAGATAACGAAAATTAACTGGTGGAATTAAATGGACAGTACTTAATTCGTCTTAGACGGTTCATCTAATCAAGTAAAATCAAGATTCTGAGATCCCGACCATGCGGAACTGGCCCGGCCAGCCGCTCCCATTATGTATGGAAATTAGTGTGGAAAACTATGCATTTCTGAATTTTTGCTCTTGGAGGTTAGGGCTGTTCGGGACCCCGAAGGGCTTTGAAAAGACATTGATTTGAAAAAAATAACCCTACTCGTATATAGGTGTATTTGAAATAACAACTGCAAAAAACACATTATTGGGTTGATCTCACCAAATTTGATTCCTTTCCAAAACCAGTCATTTTATGGTCCGACCACCAAGATCCAGGAAACTTATAGTAGTATACACTAGTAGTATACAGTAGCATACAGTAGCAGCACATACATTTCTTCTAATTTAAATCTAATCGTCAAAACGCACGACACTTGAACACTATATGGTTTATCGGAATAATCGCAATCAGAAACGACAAAATATTTGCAATACACAAATAAATGAAAAATGTAGGATTCTGTGACAGCCGAATGTTCCGAAACCAAGGATGAGCGGAGAAAAAAAAACACGGATGCTGAACATTTTAAACGTCTTCATACGCGCGCGGCACACTACGATCCTCAATAACTCCCCACCGAAATCATAAAAATCATCACCACGAATAATTCCTCTCAGGTTTTTTTTTGTTCGGGATGAACCACTGCGTCCATTACATTGAACTTTTGTAGTATACCCGTGTCATTTGTTTCGTGCATGTCTTACTGCTCCATTCCTGTTGAGAAGAAATGGAGTACACCCGATTTTTTTTTACACGGGGGATGCGTTCCGTGTAAAAAAAGTTTTCAGTTCAAAATTTGAAAATCCGTGTAAAAAAAGTTTTATGATTTCGTGACAAAATGGAACAACTTCGCAAAAATTTGGTATGGGATTTTTTTACACGACCGTGTAAAAAAAATCCGTGTAAAAACAGAATCGGGAGTAGTCGTTTTTTATTCAGATATTTCTCAAACTTAATGTGAGGCCTCTCTAGATTGAGGTATCGCTATTTACACCCTACGAGAGATCGAAAATCTCAATGGCGCGCCCCTCAATCAGTTTCGGTTTCAACAATAAGTGGGATAATACTGATTTTAACCATGCATCGGTACTGAAGTTCAAACATATGTTTGCTTCTTCTTATGAGTTCCGAATTTGTTTTTGTACAGAGATCTGATTTTATTGCGTTTGGCATTTCAGAATCTCACCTTTACACAGAGCTCTAATCAGTCAGAGGCTTTAGCAGATCCTCCAAATTGGTATCCGCTTCTTTCCTAATTAATGAGCGCTCTGGAGCTTGGAGATTCATGTCGTTGGCTTCGAAACCAGCCTAAGATTGAGTTTCGTTTTTATAATTTACTCCATTTTTGGATGGAGTCAAAAGGTGGGTCAATGATAACGGTGCATTTGATCTTGATCATCTATGCAATCGCCCGCTTACAACTCTTCGGTAGTCCCTCCTTCTGGGCCAACTTATACTCCCCCTGGTAACATTACCCATGGCACGGCAAATACTGGGTAAAGCGTACCATTGGTACTTCGCGTACCTGAAGGAATAAAATAGACCCCATCTCGCGGTCCTTAGCCTCTTACCCAGCAACTCCTATCCCTACCTCCCCGCGGTGCTGGCCGGGATACGAGCAACCTTAGGGAAGATCGGGTAACCAACCCCGGTGGGAACTATGGTCGTATGCTGACAGGGAAGGGGGGGTTTGCTCCTCTCCGGAGGTGCAAATCTTATTTAGCGTCTGTTCTCCATGTCAGGATCGGCTCCCAACAGCGTCTGTTCTCCATGTTAGGGCGGCTGATCATCGTCCGAGTGCCAGCGAGGGACTCTAAGAGAAACTGTGCACCATGGTCCACCGGAAATAAGGAGGAATGGTCCTCCGGAAATTTAGGGGGTTTGGTGTCAGGCCCTGCAAGCCAGCCTTTAAAAAATCATAAGCAACGAACAATCAACAAGAGAGTACGGACCGGAACCATCGGCGAAGACCACTGCGACGAAAAGGGACTAGCGATTGGAAACTCGGTTCGTGGAACTGCAAATCTCTCAACTTCATCGGGAGCACACGCATACTCGCCGATGTGCTCAAGGACCGTGGATCCGGCATCGTAGCGCTGCAGGAGGTTTGTTGGAAGGGATCAATGGTGCGAACGTTTAGAGGTAATCATACCATCTACCAGAGCTGCGGCAACACACACGAGCTGGGAACAGCTTTCATAGTGATGGGCGATATGCAAAGGCGCGTGATCGGGTGGTGGCCGATCATTGAAAGAATGTGCAGGTTGAGGATCAAAGGCCGGTTCTTCAACTTCAGCATAATCAACGTCCATAGCCCACACTCCGGAAGCACTGATGATGATAAAGACGCATTCTACGCGCAGCTGGAACGTGAGTACGACAGCTACCCAAGCCACGACGTCAAAATCATCATAGGAGATTTGAACGCTCAGGTTGGCCAAGAGGAGGAGTTTAGACCGACTATTGGAAAGTTCAGCGCTCACCGGCTGACGAACGAAAACGGCCTACGACTAATTGATTTCGCCGCCTCCAAGAATATGGCCATTCGTAGCTCCTACTTCCAACACAGCCTCCCGTATCGGTACACCTGGAGATCACCACTGCAGACAGAATCACAAATCGACCACGTTCTGATTGATGGACGGCACTTCTCCGACATTATCGACGTCAGGACATATCGTGGCGCTAACATCGACTCTGACCACTATCTGGTGATGGTTAAACTGCGCCCAAAACTATCCGTCATCAACAATGTTCGGTACCGACGACCGCCGCGGTACGACCTAGAGCGACTGAAGCAACCTGATGTCGCCACTGCATACGCACAGCATCTCGAGGCAGCGTTGCCGGAAGAGGGTGAGCTCGA
This sequence comes from Armigeres subalbatus, assembly GCF_024139115.2. Lineage (NCBI taxonomy): Eukaryota > Metazoa > Arthropoda > Insecta > Diptera > Culicidae > Armigeres > Armigeres subalbatus. The sequence goes on from NW_026941845.1 coordinate 253,305, forward strand.
TGGGGCCCCTCTTGAGGACTGCTGGAGTACAGTTAAAGCAGCCATTAACGACGCAGCGGAGAACAACGTCGGGTATATGGGTCGAAGTCGACGGAACGATTGGTTCGACGAAGAGTGCAGACAGATTCTGGAGGAGAAGGACGCAGCGCGGGCGGTCGCGCTGCAGCAAGGTACCCGGCAGAACGTGGAACGTTATAGACGGAAGCGGAGACAGCAGACCCGCCTTTTTCAGGAGAAGAAACGCCGCCTGGATGAAGCGGAGTGCGAGGAGATGGAACAGCTGTGCCGTTCTCAAGATACACGCAAGTTCTATCAGAAGCTCAACGCATCCCGCAAAGGCTTCGTGCCGCGAGCCGAAATGTGCCGGGATAAGGATGGGAGCATCTTGACGGACGAACGTGTGGTGATCGAAAGGTGGAAGCAGCACTACGAGGAACATCTGAATGGCGCTGAGAGTACTGGCAGTGAAAGTCAAGGCAGCAGAGGAGATGACTACGTCAGTTCAGCGGACGATGGAAGCCAACCAGCCCCCACCTTGAGGGAAGTTAAGGATGCCATTCAACAGCTAAAGACCAATAAAGCAGCTGGTAAGGATGGTATCGGAGCTGAGCTCATCAAGATAGGCCCGGAAAAGCTGGCCACTTGCCTGCACAAACTGATAGTCAGAATCTGGGAAACCGAACAGCTACCGGAGGAGTGGAAGGAAGGGGTTATATGCCCCATCTACAAGAAAGGCGACAAACTGGAGTGTGAGAACTTTCGAGCGATTACCATCCTTAATGCCGCCTACAAAGTGATATCCCAGATAATCTTCCGTCGTCTGTCACCATTAGTGAACGAGTTCATGGGAAGTTATCAAGCCGGCTTCGTTGACGGCCGCTCGACAACGGACCAGATCTTTACTGTACGGCAAATCCTTCAAAATGCCGTGAATACCAGGTCCCAACGCACCATCTGTTCGTTGATTTCAAGGCGGCATACGACAGTATAGACCGCGTAGAGCTATGGAAAATTATGGACGAGAACAGCTTCCCCGGGAAGCTTACCAGACTAATCAAAGCAACGGTGGATGTGTGAAGATTTCGGGCGAACACTCCAGTTCGTTCGAATCGCGCCGGGGACTAAGACAAGGTGATGGACTTTCGTGCCTGTTGTTCAACATTGCGCTAGAAGGTGTCATGCGGAGAGCCGGGTGTAGCAGCCGGGGTACGATTTTCAACAGATCCAGTCAATTTATTTGCTTCGCGGATGACATGGACATTGTCGGCCGAACATTTGCAAAGGTGGCAGAACTGTACACCCGCCTGAAACGTGAAGCAACAAAAGTTGGACTGGTGGTGAATGCGTCAAAGACAAAGTACATGCTTGTGGGCGGAACCGAGCGCGACAGGGCCCGCCTGGGAAGCAGTGTTACGATAGACGGGGATACTTTCGAGGTGGTCGAGGAATTCGTCTACCTCGGATCCTTGCTAACGGCTGACAACAACGTTAGTCGTGAAATACGAAGGCGCATCATCTGTGGAAGTCGGGCCTACTACGGGCTCCAGAAGAAACTGCGGTCGAAAAAGATTCGCCACCGCACCAAATGTGTCATGTACAAGACGCTCATAAGACCGGTTGTCCTCTACGGACATGAAACATGGACAATGCTCGAGGAGGACTTGCAAGCACTCGGAGTATTCGAGAGACGGGTGCTTAGGACCATCTTTGGCGGTGTGCAAGAAGACGGTGTGTGGCGGCGAAGAATGAACCATGAGCTCGCCCAACTCTACGGCGAACCCAGTATCCAGAAGGTAGCTAAAGCCGGAAGGGTACGATGGGCAGGACATGTTGCAAGAATGCCGGACAGCAACCCTGCAAAGATGGTGTTCGCTTCCGATCCGGCAGGTACGAGACGGCGTGGAGCGCAGCGAGCGAGATGGGCAGACCAGGTGCAGAACGACTTGGCGAGCGTGGGGCGTATCCGAGGATGGAAAGATGCGGCCTCGAACCGTGCATTGTGGCGTCAAATTGTTGATTCAGTGTTATCTGTTTAGATGTTAACTAAATAAATGAAATGAACATTACCCATATCCGTTCAAATGGTGAATGTTATTTTTCTAGCAGATAATAGAAATTAACCATTATGTGAATACATTTTGCTTTTTGATTGTAGATTTTACGAATAATATTAAAAACTAAACAATGCATTCGGTCTATAAAGCAGGCCATATGAATAATATTTGCAGCAGCATTTTGAGTATATTGGAGAAGCAAGTTAAATTATATTAAGAGTCACCAAATTTTAAAATTTTATGTGCATGACTAATATTTTTTTTTACAAAGCTTGATTGCAAAAATATATGTGCAATGCATTGCACATAAAATTTAGATGGTAATTGAGCTTTGGAAGAGTGTTCAAAAATATTCCTAGAAGAATTACTAAAGGAGTTCATCACGAAGGAATTCCTCGAAAAAATTAGGGTTGAAATCTGACAGATTTCACTGCGGAATTCCTGGAAAATATCGCCAAGGAATGCATACAAGAATTCAAGAGAAAATTCCTGGAAGAATTTCGGCCAGGATTCTCCAAGGAAATCCTAAAAGAAAGCAAGAATTCTAGAAATATTTTTTGGAAGAACTGCTTAGAAAATCAAGGCCCATATATTTGGGGTTGAAACTAATGCGAAACTCAGAGGTTGAGAGAAATTGTATTGCCGTCTCTTTTTTCTCAAGGAAATCTTACTCATTTTTTGTAAAAAAGTGAAGCTACTCAAAATTTGAGTAGTTTCGCATTTTACGAAAATAGAGTGAGATTTCCGTGAGAAAAAAAAAGAGACGCCAATACAATTTCACTCAGTCTCTGAGTGATTTGAAACGGGTGTGTAAGGGGTGTATTGGTGCCATTAATCTGATTTATTTTGTCCAGTTTATTTACGTCTGATCGATGTCCTGAGAGTCTGGTTTTTAATTTGCTCTGAGTCATGCCTACGATGTCGAAATGTTGGACAGAATTTAAAAAAACAATCCAACAAATCAGAATGTACTGTATAGCCGAAAAATCTTAAAAATCAACACTACAGGCTTGGTAAATAACCGATAAAAATATTCGTATGAATTGCTACAGATAACTATGGAATCATGACGAATACTTATGTCTATCAGTGTATAGTGTACATGTAAGCTTATGTTCAAGCGTCATTAGTCGTGCTCTGGAACGAGAAAAAAGGAAGAAACACAAGCAATAAAAACAGGTGAAATTTTATAAGACGATATTTTTTTTCCATATTTACTTACTTATTATAGCTCCTATTTTTCGTGCCTGGAATCTTTATCTTGATTATCCGTCGATACAGAACTCATCACCGGGCTTGGTGATCATATGACTACCACTTCTGCCTCATATGCAGGAGGTCTTAGGTTCAATCCCAGGTCCGTTTCATTCATCCTACTTTGTATCTTCTCATATATTTCTCATTTTCGAGCAATCGCTAACTGAAAATGAGCATAAAATAAATTAAATATTAAAATTAATTATAAATAATTTAAAGAACCTGTTCATCATCTGATACAAAGCATCTTGATGACGAAATTAATACATTTTATGTACAAAATTAATACATAATTATGTTTCATATAAATACATTCTTTATCATGGGACACAGTTCAAAGTTCGAAAACTCTTCATTCATCAAATGATATATGCAGTGGTGCCATTTCAAGACAAATGGAAAAACTTGCTCTGATTGACCGGAAAAGCCAGCAATACAGATTAATCCAGTTGTACCGCATCAGAACCAACGTTCTACGTTCGAACTTAAGTTCCGTTTTTATTATGCAAGCATCTGATTACAAGAAATTTGAGATCATTAAGGCTTCATCAGGTTCCTAATTTTAGACAAAATTAAAAGCCATAAGCTCTTGAATTGTTCACCGCTGGGGCCTAATTATCTCACGCACTCGTGCCAATAAATCTCTCGTTGGAGGGCTTACTGTAGAAGTGAGTGTTGTGCCTCGTTAATCAACGACAGATGGCGCCTTCCTCGTAGTGTTTCCTTGCGCGATGATTCCGTTGCCCATTTTTCTAATTGGCGAAACGTGGATTCTTTCTTTATCATCGTTCCAATGTATACCGACCTTCTTCCCATTTCGCAACCGACTGACGACGAGTAACTGGAAGTCTGAAAAACAGCAGACGTCGCACCGTTGCACTACGGGACGGTGGGTGGTCATTAATCGAAGATATCTTCATTTTGGCAAATTTACATACACACCTTTCACATAAGAAAAGATAATTGGAGAATGTTTAGATAATTTGTTTATTCTGTCAGTGTTATTGGAGTGAAAAACTGGCAAAAAAATCATGTCTGTTTCAGTTTTAATGCAATGGAATATTTTTTCTCTTATATTACAAAAAAATATGTAATAATATAATATAATTTCATAATTTGGCTATTTTAATTATCCTCCGACTGAGAAAGCTACATCCATAAAACAATCATATTTTAAGTTCGTAATCAACAACAAAGAAAGTCTATGCTGAAGGTGATTGGTTCCGAGTTCCGGTCCGGACTAGGGATGGCAAATTGCTTTGATTTCCCTGGGCATAAGGCATTTTATGAGACGTTTTGCGGAGGCCCGATAATTTACTTTTTATATTTTGTTTTGCTATGATTCTGCGTGAACATTCCTTTAGGTCCGAACACAAACTAATATTTGTAACGTTTTACTTTTAATTCGTGTTTTCTTCAGGATTTCATGCTTAGAATGCAATGGTAATGAATAATCTAACGACAAACACACCCACTGATTGTCAAAGTAGATAAACACGAGAAAAACAGCTGTTTTGATCTGTCTCATAAAATGCCATGTGTTATTATCGTGTTAGCCTTATTATATACAAATGCAGAAAATGGTGGTTAGAAACCTAGTAAATGTGGAAGCACATAATCCCAAGTAATATTTGTCGTTTTATAATGCTCTTGGAAACAGTGTTCAATTGGAGGTGGGTCAGTCACACATTACAAAGGAGTTAAGACGAAAATCTGTAAGCGCGGGATTGATGAATATTTTACGTCTCCCCTCTCTTTGATGCTAATAAAGAATCCAAAAATCAAAATCGAAACATTTAAAGATTATTAAGTCTTTTTAACCACATCCTCCTACTGAACGTCTCTATAGTGCATTGGCATTGATAATTTGTTGTTCTTCGGTTGCCGTTAGCTTTCTTTCCACAAGAATGATGTATGCAGGAAGAAAATCGGTGTTTCTTCAACTGGGGGATAATGTATTACCATCTGGAGCCCGATTTTATTCTTTATATCATATTTATGCGGCTAAGTTGACAAAGATACAAGAACGGTTTTTCCGGCAAACGATTGGATTACGTGGCACGTTTCTTTTTTATCATGTCTGCTCACTGCACTGGAGAAAAAAATCACAAAAATATGAGGTCGAAAAATGTTGTGTTTGGTTTGTCGAGTATGATTAATATTGGATCATGAGCATACATCCAGGAATAGTAACCTCACATGCAAAATTGAACGCTAAAAACTTATTATTATAACATTGATAAATCAACTAAATATGTATTTTACAAGAATTTCTATTTGAAAATGCCAATTGAAGTTTGTGCTTAATACCTTGTTCCACGTTTGCCTTGAAATATCATAATATTTTATCTGTGTATCCCGGTTGTGCGATATCCTGCTATTGTGAAACACGGCACACTTACGAGAGACTTGTTTTGATTGTTATTTTCCCGGAAAGATGAGGAAAATGATTTCTGAAAGGAAGCTCTCGGTGAACAATGATGCTTGACGAGCCATAAAGGCGCACAAAAGACTAGGGCCAGACGGTACTTTGATTCAGATGATTTTTGACAAAATGAGGATGTTATATAGGTGCTGCTTATTAACGATGCTTTGAAGTTAAGATACGTTTGATCTGGATTTCAAAATCAAGGCACACTTCATCATATTTATTATTACTAAATGGCAATTGATGCTTTCCGTACGCAATCTTGTGTAAAATAAAATAATACATTAATTGGAGCGCACTCGCTCACAGACAGACAACGTGCTGATCGACAGCTGAATTTTTTCGAACGTTATAAATGTAAAGTCCTCCAAAGGTTCGAACATTGATTCGGAACAATACTTTGTAGTTGCAATAATTCGGGCACGATTATCAAGTGTCACGAATTTGCGAAATAACTGAACGATGCTTTTTAATATCTAACGCTTGGCAATTGAAGGGGTTGCTGAATACTACCACTGGAAGCTGGACGACCGGATAGTGAATGCCAACAGATCTGGCGACGTCAACAGATTGTGGAAGAATATCCACGACACTGTGACTACAACAGCGCAAGAGATGTTAGACACTGCACAGTGACGCCAAAAAAAAAACAGTTGCTTTGATGAGGATTGACTGTGGCTCGTATCCGTTGCAATAGAGAACAGAGTATCGAGGGAAGAAGAGAAACGAATCCACTGCAGAAAGAAAAGACAGCACGAAGAGGGTGTGATAACTGAAGCGCAGGAGAACATGGATAGAAGCGATATGCGGAGGGTTTTCAAGGCTGTGAATGGCGCGTGCTATAATACTGCGCCACTGTGGAACCTAAATGAGCTGAGAACAGTAAAGGTGCTGGAAAGGACGAGATCCCGGTTGAGTTTCTCAAACTTGGAAGTGAGTAGCTGCATCAATCGATCCATCACACTAGTCAAAAATATGGGAGGATGTGGAACTGCTTACTGCCTTGGGGGTTAAGGGATTGGGTTCACTCAATGTTTTATTTATTTATTTTTGAACTGTGAAGGGCCTGTGTACACTAAAAAACAAATTTCAATCAAACATATTAACTATTTTGATGGTTCAAATTTAATCCATAACGCCACTAGCTTTGTGTAGACTACACATTGTTATAATTTGGTTTGGGAAAATGCGGGAACAAATTTTCATTACTCAATTATATCACAAGTTGCTATAAATAACTAAATCTGATATAACTGTGTTATAATAAGGTATGAAAATAAAGAAATCTAATTTTTCTCAATGATCGCAAGTTACGATGAACTTCAAGCTGAAACTGGTCTACGGTAAATAATGCCAGCACTGATTCAGCTCTACGATAAACGTGTCCATTATTTGCATATTTTTTAGTTCATTATATCTTGAGTGCGTTTTCGTGAGTTCATCATTTTTCGCCGAAACTCAGGAAATGATGCTGCCACGGAAATTATCTTTCCGCCCAACGATGATGCTACACGTTTCATATGTTCTATATTTATGTAGTCCAGAGGTCTCGAGGAGGAAGAAAAGTACTGCCGCCGCCGACCGGCATCATCATCATTGCCGTCGCGTTGGTCGTCAGCGGCACTCGTTAACGTTAATTCATTGTGACTATTTTTTTGCTGGCTATGATATTTTGCTCCTGCTCACTTCGTAGTGACGAGATTATACGGAAACGGTTTTGGGTGTCATCCAGCGACATAACTAATATTTGTAGAGTTTCGAGACTTTAATTAAGTTCAGACCGGATGATATGCACAGAATAGGAGAAAACTTTTTTGTTGAAGTGAAAGGGTGGAAATTTATCGTCAAGAAAGAAAAAGGCAAGAGAATACAGACGAGATGTTCCATTCTCCTTCTTACTGGAACAAATTCATCTCATTTTGGGAAAATGTAATGGAACACTAATTTCTTTTGTTCTTTTTACTTACAAACTTGTTCAGTGCCAACGCAAAAAAAATAATAAAAACAACTTCCCATTGATTTGTAATTGATAGGATTAATATAGAAGCTATATTATGAAGAATTGGGTTTATATTGGATGGAATAAAGTTCGATTGATATTTTAGCACCGAATCAATTTAAAATATCAATCCACCTCTTGATCTGAATTGCAAAGTGACCATTAACATACCAGCATATGCATGAGTTTGTGGTTGGTTGGCTAACCATGGCTTCACTCCGGTATCCACCAACACCGCACTGGTGAGCGGAAGCGTTTTTTTTTCATTGCAGTAAAATCCAACTTAAAACCGATGGGTCTGATAATGAGATTCACCCATACCTATATCAACATCAACGCCGGTCTTGTGACATGTTTTTAAGCCCACCGACTGATATTTTATTGGATGGAGGTTCGTTCAGGTTACCTTAACCTGACATTAAGCATTTTAGGATATATGAGCCACAGTAATAGGTGTAGTAGCCCATTTTATTGGCAGTAGAGTGAGCTTTGTTCACTCGTTCTAAACACTCGTTTCTTCATTCAAAACATGATTTATTTGCATATCCACCGTAGCGAAAAAGTCTTCACCATCATTTTGTTTTTTAATTTTCCAGGATCTTGGTGGTGACGTCTGGTACGGCTGGGTACTCAGTAGTTTTTTTGCGAGCGCTGGCAAATCTTGCGTTCTGCTTCTATTCAGATCATGGTTTGCAGCTGTAAAGAAGATTTTCAAATGTTAATCAAACATTACCTCGCTAGAAATGTGTTTTGCATATTCTCGAATCGTGGAGGATGGCACTTCACGATAAGATTTGGAACGTTGTTTAAGATCTGTTCAAGATATGAGGCAAAAGAAAATGATAAGCCTCAGAGAAGCAAAATAGCAAAACAAATAGATAAGCTATAAATTTGACCATTAGAAGAGAACCGTTTAAGACGAATTAAGTACTGTCCATTTAATTCCACCAGTTAATTTTCGAGCAACAGGATCAAAATACAGCAAGGAACATCGTGGCAGACGCCATCAAAGAAGGACGGCACGGGACAACGAAGAATGACGAAAGGAGGATTCTAAAGGAGCTTAAGGAAAAACCAGTATACTACGTAAAAGCCGATAAGGGATCGTTCAAAAATTACGTCCATTGTTTTTCGCCATTTTCAACCCCCCTCCCCCCCTCCTGTCACAAACTGTCACAAATAATTGACCCCCCTCCCCTCCCCCTGTACGTACATGTCTCATTTATATTTTAGCGATTACTGTGGTTTATCTTTTTCGTACACTATTTTCACAATAACATAGTGAGTTATGTCCCTTACTAACAGTTTGAATGTTTTTAAATGCAAGTTCTTCCTAAAATGCTTTCAGGATTTTTTCTTGTGAATGGATGTCACATAAGACGAACCCCCTCCCTCCCCCTGTCACAAACTGTCACAAAACTCTGACCCCCCTCCCCCCCTCAAACCTTGGACGTAATTTTTGAACGGCCCCTAAGGGCAATGCAGTAGTGGTAATGGATAAAGAGGACTACGACGAACAGATGACGACGAAAATCAACGGATGACCTTATAGACATTTGAGAGTGGATCCGCTACCAGGATTAATACGACTCACGGACAAAACAATAAAGGAGTGTAAGGCGATCATCGGAGAAGCCCGAGTAAAGACAGTAAACCCGGTTCTACCTAGGATTAAAGGACTACTTAAAATCCATAAACCCGGCAAGGAGATGCGAGAGATAGTTTCATCAGTGGGTTCCCCTACCCAAAACATTGCCAAATGGTTGGTAAAGGAGTTCCAAAGTATGCCGAAACCATTCCCCATTCAACACCCAGGAGTTCGCCCAGAAGCTGTTGGAATCAGGACACATCGACGAAGAGAACATAATGGTATCATTCGACGTAGCGGCATTGTTCCCTAGCGTTCCAGTGAAAGATGCTCTGAATCTTCTATAGGATTGGCTGCTAACACAAAGGACGGAAACAACATGGCGAGGAAAGGTGAAGATGTACCTAAATCTGGCAAGGCTATGCATGACGGAGAACTACTTCACATTTCGTGGCAACTACTACAAACAGCAAAATTGTGGGTTGACATCAAGGAAGGAGCGCCCAACAGAGCTCTGGTCCCCACAAGTCCTTATCTCACGCTTCCACGGGTCGTCCGATGACAAAAGACCGCCAGCTAAGGGTTGTGTACTTAGCTGGTAGTGCAGCCTGGGCACTGTTGTCTTTCTGACATCAGCTAGAGTGAGAAGGTACGCCTCGAGCGTCTGTTCACCAGGAGGTGCGGCTCAAACAGCGTCTGCCTGGTACCCAGCGGCTGATTAACGAAATGCTGTATCGCGTCAGCTATACCTAAGGTGGCAGCCCCATCATCGCGATGTAGGTAACGCGACCCCGGTAAGGTAGCTTACTGAAGCCTCTCAAATACCACGAAAAATGGAGATAGAAGAAAAAGAGAACGTTATTTTTGGCAACCGACCCGGCAACGAAATAAGGACTATGATTGGAAACTCGGTACCTGGAATGTCAGGACCCTAAACGAACCTGGACGAGTGAGCCTTCTGGCTCGTGAACTGCAGAAGGTTGGAGTGAACGTAGCTGCTATTCAAGAAGTCCGATGGCCTAGATCCGGAGAACGTGAATTCCGAGCCGTGGACCCCACGACCAATACTGCATTCAAGTATAACATCTATCACAGCGGCGGTGAAAAAGCAGAGCATGGAGTTGGTTTCGTAGTGATGGGCAAGCAGATGAAGCGAGTGATGCGGTGGAAACCCATTAGCGAACGAATCTGTGTGTTGAGGATACGGGGCAAATTCTCCAATTACAGTCTAATCAACGTTTACGCACCGACAAACGATAAATCCGACGACGTGAAGGACACGTTTTATGAATGTCTTGATAAAGCCTATGGAGAGTGCCCAAAGCATGACGTGAAAATTGTTATCGGAGACGCTAACGCTCAGGTCGGTAGAGAGGACTTTTTCCGTCCCATAATCGGTAGGGAGAGCCTTCACTCCGCCACCAATGACAACGGCCTACGGCTAGTAAATTTTGCTGCTGCCAGAGGGATGGCCATGCGGGCAGCAGGGACCATGTCCAAGGGCTTGACGACCCCTCCCCAGCCGTCTGTGAGTCAGGGGGTTCTGCCTAGGAGGTGGTGGGGTTAACAGGGGGCGCCAGCCAATTTTGCTGCTGCCAGAGGGATGGCCATGCGGGCAGCAGGGACCATGTCCAAGGGCTTGACGACCCCTCCCCAGCCGTCTGTGAGTCAGGGGGTTCTGCCTAGGAGGTGGTGGGGTTAACAGGGGGCTCCCTCCCAAAAACCACATATCCGCAAGCAAACCTTATCAAGCGACCGTGTGCCGCTTAAAGCATACAAGCCCCTAACCCCGAATCCCAAGGTGTCAGGCGACCCGTGCCGAAGGGATGAATGGCCTGGGGGGTGAAACAATTAGCCAGGTCGTTAACGGAGCCTGTGGAGGTTCCACAGAGTGAGGGCTGCTTCGGCGGCAAGCGGGTGGCAGTGGGTGGTACCCACACACCCCAAGTGGTGCACATGTGGTGCAAGCAGATGGGAGTTGGGGGTATTACTCGTAATACCCCCACAGAATGAGGGACCGAGTGTATGGGTGAGTACACAAATAAGCCTCGCAAGGTACGTATGGTCGGTAGTAGTAGAATGACTGAAGTCTGGTTAGACCTGGCAGGAGTGTCGGGTGCAGATACCTCTGCGGCACCTCAGAAGTAGGGGACACGAAAGTCTCTGCTATGACTGGCAGGAGTGTCAGGGGTTGATGCCCCTGCGGCACCCCAGAAATAGGAGGCATGAAAGGGTGTTCCTCGTAGCTGAGGTAGGAGCGGCATAGGAGCCACCAACCTAGGGTCGCCTCCGGCTTGGTAGACAAGTGGTGCCACCCTGTTGCAGGATGGGGTGAACACCACACTGAGTGAGGACTGCCTATGTTGTGAGATGGCGGCATGGGCTACCCCTGCAGGGTACCTGTTTGTCCCTTGCAGTCATTCAAGCGGCATAGGCAGGTGGGTGTTGGGGCACATGTGGTGCCAGTGTGTCTTGTGCAAATGTGTTGCATGGGGAGTGTCGAAGAGCTGAGGCGCATACGTGCACTTGTGTACGTCATGGAGGGGGCGCAATGCCCAATAGTCATCCCCCGAAGTATTGCTTAATTGCGGGCCGGGGGAATGACTGGAGAGGAAGGAGTTGGTTTTAGTGGGTCGGGAGTGGTGATCCCATCCCCACACTACCTGGGTTCGCCTCCCCAGGTGTCTGTTTGCAGATTTCCATTACCTTCGTTAAAAAAAAAAAAAAAAAAAAAGAGGGATGGCCATCAGTAGCACCTACTTTGCACGAAAGAACATCCGAAAGCACACCTGGAGACACCCAAATGGTGAAACTTGCAACCAGATAGACCATGTTCTGGTGGATGGGCGCCATTTCTCGGATGTTATCGATGTGCGGACATTCAGAGGTCCGAACATTGACTCTGATCACTATCTCGTTGTCAGTAAAATTCGATCACGGTTGTCAACTGTATCGAACGAAAGATCACAGCGAACGATGCGTTACAATATCCAGCGATTGTCGGCGGAAGGAGTATCGGCTGAGTACCGCCAGAAGCTCGACGAACGGATAAGTGCAATCAACGTTAGCGACAACATCAACGATCTGTGGGAGTCGATCCATGGAGCGGTGAGTACAACAGCACGAGAAGTGGTAGGCACTGCACAGAGGCGACCCAGGACGGGTTGGTTCGATGTGGAGTGTCAGAGAGTGACAGACGAGAAGAGCGTTGCCAGAAGCCGGATGTTGGTGTCAGGTACCCGATCGAATAGAGATCGGTACAAGGAAGCAAGAGCAGCCGAAAAACGAACCCACCGCAGGAAGAAAAAAGAGTACGAAGAACAAGTGATTAGTGAGGCGCAGGAAAAAATGGAGCAGAACGATATGCGGAGGTTTTATGAGTCTGTCAATGGCGTGCGGAGAAAGACAGCGCCATCTCCCGTCATGTGCAACGACCAACAAGGGAATTTGCTGACAGATAAAACTGAAGTGGCTGACAGGTGGAAGCAACACTTCGAGACTTTGTTGAATGGAGGAAGTGACGGTGCATCGGTGAACAGAATAAATATTAGCGACGATGGACAAGCTGTGGAGTCACCTACACTAGATGAGGTTAACAAAGCTGTCAAAGAGCTGAAAAACAATAAGGCTGCGGGGAAGGACCAGCTCCCGGCTGAACTTCTCAAACATGGCAGTGAGCAGCTTTATGAAGTTCTGCACCATATTATGTCGAAAATATGGGTAGACGAGGAAATGCCTGCTAGCTGGTTGGACGGCCTCATTTGCCCTCTCTTTAAGAAAGGGCACAGACTGGAGTGCGCCAATTACCGAGGAATAACCCTCCTTAATTCGGCGTACAAAATTATGTCCCGTATTCTGTTCAACAGATTGAGACCGCTTGAAGAGATCTTCGTCGGCGAATACCAAGCAGGTTTTCGTGAGGGCCGATCAACGACGGATTAAATGTTTACCCTGAGACAAATCCTTGATAAATTCCGGGAGTACAACTTGCAGACACATCATCTGTTTATTGATTTCAAGGCGGCGTACGATTCAGTGAAACGGAATGAATTATGGCAAATTATGCTTGAACATGGTTTTCCGGCGAAACTGATACGGCTGATTCGTATAACGTTGGATGGATCGAAATCAAGTGAAAGGGTTGCGGATGAAATATCGACGTCATTTGTTACCTTAGATGGATTAAAGCAGGGTGATGCACTCTCGAACCTACTGTTCAATATAGCGCTCGAGGGAGCGATTAGGAGAGCTGGTGTGCAAAGAAGCGGTACCATTATCACAAAATCGCATATGATCCTGGGATTTGCGGACGATATCGATATTATCGGAATTGATCGCCGTGCCGTGGAAGAGGCTTTGCGCCTTTTAAGAGGGGAGACAGCGAGGATTGGACTCACGATCAATACCAGCAAAACGAAGTACATGGTCGCTGGCAATCAACGTGGGTTCATTCGTGGTGGTGGTAGCGAAAAGGTGATGGATAGTGGAAAATTTGAAGTGGTAGAAGAATTTGTGTATCTTGGAACATTAGTGACGTGCGATAATGATGTTACCCGCGAGGTGAAAAGGCGTATTGCAGCTGCAAATAGGGCTTATTACGGACTTCGTAACCAGCTTAAGTCCCGTAGTCTGCAAACGAAAACAAAACTCGCGCTGTATACTACTCTGATTCTTCCGGTGGCTTTATACGGCCATGAGATATGGACGTTAAAGGAGGCTGATCGGAGAGCTTTCGGAGTGTTTGAGCGTAAGGTGCTGCGGACAATACTCGGCGGTAAACAGGAGAACGGTATCTGGCGGCGTCGCATGAATCACGAATTGTACCAGGTGTATAAAGGGCTGGATATTATTAAGCTTATACAACACGGCAGACTACGGTGGGCTGGTCACGTTGTTCGTATGCCGGAAGAACGTCAAGCGAAGATAATATTTAGTAGAAAACCCGGAAGAGGCCGCAGGCTTCGTGGAAGGCCGCGTACACGATGGCTTTTTGCAGTTGAAGAGGACCTGAGGGCGCTCAATGTTCAGGGCGACTGGAAGCGATTGGCCCAGGATCGAGTCCAGTGGAGAAGGATACTCCATTCGGCGTAGGTTCATCGAAGAGCTGTAGCCCAACAAGTAAGTACTACAAACAGACGAAAGGAGCACCGATGGCAAATCCGCTATCACCATTTTTGTGCTAACTGTTCATGGCGAATCTGGAGAACAACCTACAAGAACAAGGAATACTACCCCAGAAGTGGTGGAGATGCGTCGACGACATTTTCAGCATCATCAACCGAAAGGATCTACCCAGGATTTTGGAAGCGATAAACAACGTGCATAAGGACATCAAATTTACCTTCGAAGAGGAAAAAGAAGGTAGGGGAACAGGTGGTAAAATGAACGCGTTAAGAACTTGCGTTGAATTCAGTCATAAAACGAGGATAATTTGCTAGTTTTACTACTTGGTTCAGCAATTTAACTCATATTCTTATTGCCCTGAACAATTTTTTCGCTAATAAACATTGTTTTATATAGTTTTTCATCTAAATAAAAAACATCGAAATTTCGTATGTACAAAAATATTGTGGGTAAAATGAACATTGCCTGGAGGTAAAATAAACATCACTTCTAAAACCCTTTTGAAACATTTAATTATTCTTTATTAACTCTAGCATTGTATATATAACTAGTTAAGATTATGAGAGCCTTTTGAAAAATCTGGTATAACTTTTGAAAAGCTCCTATTTATCAATATAATAAAAAGGAGAAAAAAAGTTTTAAAATGTCAATTATTTTTAAATTAAATTTACATATTCAAAGTTCTATCTTGGTTATTTAATATGGTTTGTTTCTTGAACATCCGCTTCACAATTGCGCAACTTTTATCATAAATTTGTGAAAGTTTGAAACAAGTGTTCATTTTACCCCCATATGTGCCTTGTGATAAATAACTCCTCCTCTAACTATGCAAACCAATAATTTTACTATTTACCCATGCAACATCTTTGTGAAGGCTATCCTATTTGCCGCTGTGCTTAGAACTGGTTTGAATCAATGATATTATGAATTTATTAGGAATTAAAGCTTGCGGAAAAATGGTTAAAAATTACATCAGACCCTATTTTTACGGCCCCGTTTGATATTTTGGCTAGTAAAAGCTATTCGTTCGGTCTCAAAACCAAAATATTAGCTCAGGTACCTTATTTTATTTCGAGGAAAACGTGTGCATGATTAACATACGCCTAAATAGTGTTTTAATATAAATATAGCCAACTGTTCATATTACCACCCCTGTTCATTTTACCACCTCTTCCCCTAAACTACCTTTCTTGGATCTACTGATCATCAGGGAAGCAAATACAACATTGAGTCTCGAAATCTACATGAAGCCCACGAACACCATGAGAGTCATCCCATATACATCGAATTATTCGTATCAACATAAAATGGCAGCATTTCATCACATGATCCACAGGATGCAGACGATACCCCTGAGCGAAGAAGGAAAAACGAAGGAACTACAATACATCTTGGAAACAGCGAAGATCAACGGATACCAGGAGAGGACTATACGAGCGATCATCAACAAGAAGGAAAGGACCCTACGACGAAACCACAGTTGTGGTCGAAATACGTATCTGCAAATTAACTGGTGGAATTAAATGGACAGTACTTAATTCGTCTTAGACGGTTGAATACATTCCACTAAAAGAGCTTTATATATTTTTCTGTCATCAGAAGCCTCAAACAAGAAACGGAATGGCATAAAATAAAGATAAGTTATGTTGGATATCTCATAATCAGGGAGATTTAGAAAGTTGCCGTGTCCTAGTGTAAGTTGTCAAAACCATTTTGATAAAGACCAGTTTAGTTTGGATTTTAACCAGTGGGTGGTGCTAGTGTACAAAAAATTACATATTAGGTTGGATATCTCGTTATCAGGAAATATAAGGAAGCATACGTCTGCTACAAAGTTGCTCGTGCTTAAAATATTACCTTAGACATCTTGAAATCTGAATGAATTTCTGTTTTCTACAAAGTTGTTTGAGAAGTAAAAAGCATTGTTATGGAATTCAGTTTAGTTCAGAGTTGAACCGGTATGGCGGTTATTGTGTTTAAGGAATTACCTGTTGGGTAAGATATTTCAAACATTTTCAAGATATTGAAAAATGGATTAAAAGAGTTCTGGTAGCGCTTATTTACATTATATACGTCAAGTTGTTCTCTAGGCGCTTGTTTACATTATATACTTCGGAATTAGTAGTTTTTATTCATGTACAATTTTCAAACCGTTTTATGGGGAATGGTGGTACTGAGGTTAGAATGTTAACGAATATCTGATATTGCGGGCAAATCTCTCAAGAAATCTGATTTTGGGTAAAAAATGTTTTACTGTGCTTTTGATGTTTATTATGGCAACCATCTACGGACACGATCTAGAGTTAACCCTCGATGATTCGATTATTGAGAATTGGATATGAATAGGATTTGGATTTGGAACGGATTTGGATTGGATTTGGGTCGTATTTGATTGGATTTGGATTGGATTGGTTTTGGATTGGATTCCGATTATATTTGGATTGGATTTGGATTTGGATTGGATTTGGATTGGATTTGGATTGGATTTGGATTTGAATTAGATTTGGATTGGATTTGGATTGGATTTGGATTTGGATTGGATTTTGATTGGATTTGGAATGGATTTGGATTGGATTTGAATTGGTTTGATTGGATTGGATTGATTTGGATTGATTTGGATTGGATTTGGATTGATTTGACTGATTTGATTGATTTGGACTGGATTTGGATTGATTTGGATTGATTTGGATTGATTTGATTGATCTGGATTGATTTGATTGATTTGATTGATTTGGATTGACTGGATTGATTTGGATTGATTTGGATTGATCTTGACTGATTTGGATTGATTTGACTGACTGGATTGGATTTGGATTGATTTGACTGGATCGGACTGATTTGGATTGGATTTGACTGATTTGACTGGATTTGGATCGACTGACTTGATTTGGATTGGACTGACTGGATCTGGATTGATTTGGACCGGATTGACTGGACTGATTGACCTGGACTGGATCTTGATTGATTTGGACTGGATTTGACTGGATCTGGACTGGATTGGACTGGATTTGACTGGATTTGACCTGATTGATTTGGATTGACTGGATTGGATTTGACTGGATTTGGACTGGACTGACTGGATCTGGACTGACTTGACTGACTGGACTGGATCTGATCGACCGATCTGGACTGATCTGGACTGACCTGGATCGACTGACTGACCTGATCTGGACTGGATCTGGACTGGATCTGGACTGATTTGACTGACTTGGACTGATCTGGACTGGATCTGGACTGACCTGGACCGATTTGACTGGATTTGGACCGATCTGGATTGGATCGATCTGGACTGATTTGGACTGGATCGGACTGACCTGACTGACCTGGACTGGACCTGACTGATTTGACCGGATCTGGACTGGATCTGACTGATCTGGACTGGATCTGGACTGACCTGACTGGATCTGACTGGATCTGACTGATTTGACTGGATCTGGACTGATCTTGGACTGGACCTGACTGATCTGGACCGATCTGGACCGATCTTGGATCGACTGGATCTGACTGACCTGACTGGATCTGATTGATCTGGACTGATCTGGACCGATTTGACTGGATCTTGACTGATTTGACTGATCTGACTGGATTTGGATCGATTTGGACCGATCGGACTGGATCTGGACTGATCTGACTGATCTGGACTGGATCTGGACTGGATTTGACTGATTTGACTGATCTGGACTGATCTGGACTGACTTGACTGATTTGACTGACCTGGACTGGATTTTGGACTGGATCTGGACTGATCTGGACTGATCTTGACTGGATCTGGACTGGATCTGGACTGACCTGACTGGATTGACTGACTTGGACTGACTTGACTGGATCTGGACTGATTTGGACTGGATTTGATTGATTTGACTGGATCTGGACTGGATCTGACTGACTGGATCGACCGACCTGACTGACTGGACTGACCTGAATTGATCTGAACTGACTTGACCTGGATCGACTCTTGACTGACCTGACTGGATCTTGGACTGGATCTGATCGATCTTGGACCGATCTGGACTGATTTGACTGGATCTGACTGGATCTGGATTGATCTGACTGGATCTGACTGATCTGGACTGACTTGACTGGATCTGGATCGATCTGGACTGACTTGACCGATCTGGACTGACCTGGATCGATCTGGACCGACCTGACTGGATCTGGACTGGACTGACCGACCTGACTGGATCTGGATTGGATCGATCTGACTGATCTGGACTGGATCTGACTGACTGGATCGACTGGACTGATCTGGACTGACTTGACTGGATCTGGACTGGATCTGACTGGATCTGGACTGGATCTGGACTGACTCTGACTGGATCTGGACTGATCTGGACTGGACCTGGATCTGGATCTGACGACCTGGACTGACCTGACTGACCTGGACCGATCTGGACTGGACTGGACCGATCTGGACTGACCTGACTGATCTGACCGATCTGGACTGGACCTGACCGATCTGACTGATCGATCTGGATCTGGACTGGATCTGGACTGGATCTGACTGGATCTGGACTGATCTGGATCGACTTGGACTGATCGGACTGACTTGACCTGACTGACCGACTGACTGACCGACTGGATCGGACTGGATCTGGACTGACTTGACTGACCTGACTGGATCTGGACTGGATCTGGACTGATCTGACTGGACTTGACCGATCTGGATCGACTGGATCGACTGATCTGCCGACCTGGATCGATCGACTGACCTGACTGACCGATCTGGATCGATCTGACTGGATCTGGACTGATCTTGACTGATCTTGGAACTGACCGACCGATCTGGATTGACTGACCTGACTGGATCTGACCGATCTGACTGGATCTGGACTGACTCTGACTGACTTGACTGATCTGATCGATCTGACCGATCTGGACTGATCTTGGACTGGATCTGACTGGATCTGACTGACCTGGACTGGATCTGGACTGACTGACTGGACCTGACTGGACCTGGACTGACCTTGACTCGATCTGGACTGGATCGACTGGATCTGGACTGGATCGACTTGGATCGACCTGGACTCGACTGGACTGACTGGATCTGGACTGGATCTGACCGATCTGGATCGACCGGATCTGACTGGACTGGACTGATCGGACTGGATCTGGACTGATCTGGACTGATCTGGATTTGACTCTGGATCGGACTGGACTGGACTGACTGGACTGGATCGATTTGGATCGATCTGGATTGACTTGACTGGATTTGGATTGATTTGGATTGATTTGGATTGATTTGATTGGTTTGGATTGGATTTGGATTGATTTGGATTTGGATTTGATTGATTTAGATTGATTTGGATTTGATTGATTGGATTTGGATTGATTTGGATTGGATTTGATTGATTTGATTGATTTGGATTGGATTTGGATTGGATTTGGATTGGATTTGAATTGGATTTGGATTGGATTTGGATTGGATTCGGATTTGGATTTGGATTGGATTTGGATTGGATTCGGATTTGGATTTGGAGTGGACTTGAATGGGATTTGGATTGGATTTGGAATGGATTTTAATTGGATTTCCATATCCTTATGGATTGTATTTGGATTAGATTGGTTTTGTCAATGGTTTAATAATGCAATGGCTTCAAACAGAATTATCTAAGCAGTTTCAGGACAGCGTCAATGCTTTAGAGCTACAAAAAATAAATTCGCAGCTGTCATTAATATATAAACAACTGCGCCGGTATGAAATAAAGAATTCTTGTTCTCGTATTAACAACTCCAACTAATTTGCTTATCGGAAAAAAACAGTGATAGAGTAGAGACGGTGAATATTGTGGGGAATAAAGTGAGTCGGAAAAAAGCATTCGTATTTTTGGTTACATTGGATTCACGATAAAAATAATGAAATAAACAAAACTATTTTAAAATGACAATAATAAAAAAATGATAACGTATTTGAAATTCAATCGTAGTAGGCATTTGAAATGCCAGCATACTAAGAAGCTAATGAGAAGACATTTAATATTCAATCTCAGTGAGCTGACAGGAAATTCTATATTGTTCGAATGAAAATAAACGATGGTCATTCAGTGTTCATTTCTTGGAGCGTAAGCACGCTTTCCAATTTTAGGAGTTGAAGACAAATTTTCCGCTGATTGAAGAGTGAAGATTTGTAAGGTTACGACCTAGGATAGGATGCGACAAGTAGTCATTAAAAATCGTACCGATTTTCTGTCACAATCGTACCGGTTGCTGATTGGTTGAAAATGACAATCGATTACTTCGATTGGTGGCGGCGCGTTTTTCGTAGGGCAGCATATTGTTAGTTTGGCCGTGTTGCTGGTTTGTAAAGTTCGTATTAAGCAATATACGTGAATGTTTGAGTTCGAGTATTTTGGCACAAAAATAATTTATATTAAACTGCAAACGCCCTATAAATTATTCTCAAGGGTTGTATAGATTTAAAACTGTTGATTTTAGGCATTATCATTCACTTTTCTGTCATTTTAGATCTAAAACTCTTTTTTAATTAGCAAAAAACTTCTATCTGCTAGTCTTTCGCTTCTCTTATATGAATGATATATGGAACGGAAAGAAAAACATCAAGTTTTGATACATGATATTTGGAAGATTTTGCACCAAATTAATTTGGCTGCACTGGCGACCACCTCGTCAGAGCAACCGGCTAAAAAACAACAAGGCAGTCTCAATTGAATTGTCACATCCTATCCTAGGTTACGACAGTATGCTTTCCGTTGATTAAAAAAATTATTATTGTTGCGTAGCAACGGTTCTTGTTTACTCTATTAGTAACAACAATATAATTTCAGATATTATGCTTAGGTAAAAAATTGAATTTATCAAAAGATTTGTTATTTGAATGTACTTTTCGTTTAAATGGTAACTATAACCACATTTCCCCAACAGTGGAAATCCCTGATTCGTTTGAAAAATTTCTATCTCCGAATCGGTACTTCGTAGTGGTGTATCCAGTTGATATTCCTTGCGTGTTTCTTCGTTCGTTTCGCTGCTGGATGCTCCTTCAGCCAGATCACAGTTCCCGGCGGAGGCCGACAGTGGATCCTCAC
This sequence comes from Armigeres subalbatus, assembly GCF_024139115.2. Lineage (NCBI taxonomy): Eukaryota > Metazoa > Arthropoda > Insecta > Diptera > Culicidae > Armigeres > Armigeres subalbatus. The sequence continues at coordinate 274,795 of NW_026941845.1, forward strand.
TATTGCTGTTTTCATCGGTGACTTGCAATTCTTGATCGAATTTAAAAAGATCGATGAACTTCTGCTCCGAATCAGAAAATTTGTAGTCGAAACAATCTTTCTAGCATCGCTGGTTTGAGTGGTCTTGCTTGCACACTAACTTTTCCTTTCTCGAGCTGATTTTCGGCATAATATTTACCGTATCTCACAAAATGAAACTTCACTTTTACTGAGATCTCGGCAAAAATCATGTTTGCTGAAACTCGGCGGTGCCCACCTCGGGAAAATAAACAAGAAATGCTGAGATCTCGGCTAAAAAAATTAAGTGTGTGTGATTCATCTTGAAACTATGCAAGAAAGATATTTTAAGGCGCTTTCGTTGTGACTACGGCTTACGGTATATAAAAAACAAGGATATCATCGGATATGCATTTCACCGTTCAGGACGTGTGTGGTCCAATAAATAGGTTGCTAGGTTGCGAGGTCCTTCCTAGCTTAGTTGGTTAAAGCACCAGTCTAGCTTACTGAGGGTCGTGGGATCGAGTCCCATCGAAGGGAAAGTGGTTACCTTCAATACATTTTTCAAATCAATATCTCTCTACGAGAGATCGACTAAGATGGTGATATTTGAGGTTATGGCTTTCAGTCTTCTTATCTTATAGAATAGAAGTGGCGCTAAAAAAATATAAAAAAGTACTACACGATAGTTCCTGGTGCCCGGATAAATTCAAATTTCGCAGCCCCTACCGAAAAATAGAGGGGGCGATTATACATAAAGTTGTGACAAAACGTTCTATGCTAAGACAATGTAACAATAAAATGGGACTTAGTTAACTCCTTGATAAAGGTACAATATATGTAACCGAAACGTCGGATAAAAACGTAAAACCCGTTTTTGAGCATAAGAAGACTGAAAGCCATAACCTCAAATACAAATCAATATCTTCCACATAATGTACATATTCACATATGAGTTTTCAAAACATTGTAATCCAATAAATAATTTGGTTTTATTTCATTAAACGAGAAATTACACTACACATTACATTACACAATAATTTATACATTTCACTATTCAGAAGATTGAGACTTTTCACGTTCTTTTAGTTGAACGGATATCGTTAACGAAGGATGGCTGCAATTTATTATAAAACTGAAAGGACCAAAATTCGTAAGGTACAAATTTTGAACTTATTCAAATACCTGCAGCACGACGACGTTCATCATAAATATTTTTCGTATTAGGAAAGTAATAATAAATCCCCGTGTGGAGTAGACATAATTTATTCAATGACAAAAAGTATACCTATCGCTTCATGAGCACATACAAATTGAATTCTAATTAATTTATTGTAGTTCAATTGGGATATTTGTTTCTATCTTCTGGCTTTTTCAGTCAAAGATATCGCTAATCAAGTTGAAAACCGGAATGGGGGACTATCGAAGTTGGATGTTTCTCGCAATCTGTTAAATCCAACTTCAATAGTCTCTCATTCCGGCTTATAATTTGACTAGCGATATATTCAGACGGGTTTATATTTGCATTGCCCGTCGTTTCGGCCCGTTTATTGGACCTTTGGAAAGATCAGCCAAAAGATAGGAACAAATTGCCCAGTCGGACTGTAGTCAATTAATAAGACGGTTGGCTTACATTGTTTCTTCTTTAAATAAAAATATAATTATTAAAACTTATCTGCAATATGTTTTTTCAAGATTGTACACAACATTTTACTGTTCTTTTTAAAATTTACAGTCAATATACTTTTATTCATTGTCATGCGACGAATTCAGTACAATTCCATTTATTTCCACCACCTCGTATTACTTTTATATATACGTATTTCGACCTCAACTGTAAGGTCGAAAGACAAAAGGTCGAAGTCAAAAGATCGAAAGGACAAAAGGTCGAAGGATCACTAGTATGAAGGATAAAAGGTCGAAACTAAAAATCTGAGTCAAAAGGTCGAAAGTCAAAAGGCTGAAATGACAAAAGGTCAAAAATAACAAGGTCGAAGGACAAAAGGTCGAAAGGGTCAAAAGCTGAGATGAGTTAAAGGTCCTAATAACAAAAAAGTGATGCACAACGTCAAGTGTTGCATATTTATGCTTATTTATGTTACACCTGATAATATTTCATTGTTGGATTTTTACTTCTTTTAATCAAAAGCTTTTCTTCCGAGTTTCGAACATTTAGATTTAGGCCGATACAAATATTTAAAAACTATTCTGTCTCCCCACCCCTCGGATTTTTTTTGCCCAAAAATAATATTTTGAGGGGGCAACAAAATAAAATTCGGATAATTTTGAGAATTTTCAAAACATTCTTTAACAAAATAAAGAAGTTTTTTTCTTTATTTTTTTTCAATTTGATATTTATTTTTTATCATCCCCCCCCCCCCCCTCTTGACCTTCCGGAGACCAACAGGACAAAATTAGTATTAGCATTAGCATTGAGCAATTCGCACAAATTCGTAGGTGGTACAAGCCTGGATTATTGTATGAGAGTAGCATCACTTTCATCCGTTACCACAGATATTGATTTGGGACTAATCACTATCTCAAAGTAGGAAAAGGACGAGCCTGGAATTGAACCCACGACCTTCTGCTTATAAGGCAGAAGCGGTAGCCACTAGACCACCGAGCTCGTCGAGACCAACAGATTTCAGATTTCAAAAAGTATTTGATGTCGATCAAGAACATTAACTTTAATTCTTCGTCAAGTCTAAAATTAATTCTGAACTAGAAAAACTAAATTTTAAAAAGGTGAAATGGATGAAACCGCGATTTTTAATTTTTTGCCTGTGGTTTTGAGCGAAAATAAAAATTTGGGTTTTAGAGGGTTAAGTAAACTAAGAATACTAGAACTAGAGTACACTAAGTATACTAAAATAAAGAATACTAAGTTGAGAAGCAGGCCAAGTTTCAGTTGGAATGTAGAGCCATTGAAGAAGAAGAAGAAGAAGAAGAAGGGTTAAGTAAACTCAAAAGAATAGCGTCTTTCTAAAATATAAGGTATAACTGGTAATTGTCCTTTTGACCTTTTGTCATTCGACCTTTTGACCTTCAACCATTTATCCCTTTGACCTTTTGTTCTTTCGACCTTTTGTCCTTCAACCTTTTTACCTTCGACCTTTTGACACAGATTCCGAAAGGGACAAAACGTCGAGCGGAACAAAAGGTTGAAAGGACAAAACGTCGAACGGGGCAAAAGGTAAAAATAGACAAGAAACTGAAAAGGAGATAATCAATTTCACACAATACAAGTTTTATTCTTTTCTCAAATCAACAATCTTTTTAATATCTAGCAGAATAATTTTGTTACATAGTAATTACTCCTTCTTTCAAAATTGCTCAGTCTTGAACTTTGATGAGATGAGTGTATTCCTTCTGCTTGAAGTTAAATGCATTTTACAAATAACTTTGAAATACATCCAACTTGTTATCAACTTGTTCGTGATCGATTTTTTCTACCTTTTGTCCTTTTCGACCTTTTGCCCCTTTCGAACTTCTGTTCCTCTCGACCTTTTGTCCCTTTCAACCTTTTGTGTTTTCTACCTTTTATCCTTTCGAACTTTTGACTTTAGACCTTTTGTGTTTCGACATTTTTTTGTCATTTCTGATTTTTGTCTTTCGACCTTTGTCATAGATTCGTCGTCGTAACTGGCATCGCATAAATTGCTATGGACAAGGTTTATTCTTTAATAAGGGCGTTTTGTGAATAGTGATAAATTCTCGAGTCCTCACTTCTGAACCACGCTCGCGCGGGAACTTTTGGAACTATGGAAAATAGCCACCTTACCCGTACGTGTCTTGTAGTAGACTTTAAAACCTGATTCCTCTAATATTCGCCATAATGTAGTATATGTTATGGTGGTTCGACTAGATTTTATTTTATACGTGTTGAGTTCTTAACTCGGACGAACTAAAATTTTCTTGCTCCGACGTTTCGCTCCGGATAGCCACCGCCCAAGTTTGTTGTGTGTTCAATTCCTTTGAACTGCAATATGCCATATAAGATATATTTCAAATGATCAATATGATTAAAATGTTGATTTGACAATATAACTCTAAAGTAGAGCCTATGTTTGAAAGAAGGCTAAATTTCATAAAAAATATTAAAACTTAAAAAGCAAATAAAGTTAGGAGGTTCTGTTTTTACACGGATTTGTTTTACACGGCCGTGTAAAAAAAATCCCATGCAAAATGTTTGCAATTTTTGCTCCATTTTGCATGATTTGTCGAGAAATCATAAAACTTTTTTTACACGGATTTTCAAATTTTGAACTGAAAACTTTTTTTACACGGAACGCATCCCCCGTGTAAAAAAAGAATCGGGTGTATATAATACTAAATACTGCCATATGCTTAAAAGAAGGAAAAATCAAGAATGTTTTTTCAGAATTGTTAAAGCACTGAAATCATTTCACTAAGCAAGCTCTAAATATATTTTTCTTATTGAAACTTGGTTTTTATATATTCTTTCTGAGAAAAATATTCGTCGGTTTTATTGATTGGAAAGATAAAATAAAACTCCTCAGAAGACAATCAAACCGGAATTTGAGCCGATATAGAAGGAATCAATCCATTTGACTTGGCACAATCGTTTCTCTGTGGGAAGTTTTTGCTGCCAATCAAACTTATCTCCATTTTCCATATGCTACATAGGCATGTAACATAAACTATCCATTCCATCGGAAGATAACAAACTGGGTACGTATATATGCTATCAGGTATTAATTAGTGCGGTCACGCAGCGATATTGTCTGTCATTCCTCTCTGGTGACACGTCGAGCCAAACGATTAATTTAATTTGCAGCACGACAAAACGGAACCCACCCATGCAAAATGCGCTATAGCTCTGATGTGTTGAATGCTTTCCCTAGAACGGGGAAAAAGGATAACCAAATGGCGAATATTGTGGATCGATCCTATTGCGAACATTGCGTGCTGGTGCTGTGCTGAGTAGACTGAATCGAAATAAAACAACCCATTTAATGAATGCAATCTATAAGCGAGCGGAATGGTGCTTTTTCTTTTTTTGGTGTACGGACACAATCAAGCCGAACAGTGACTATTAATTATCTTGCTGTTTAGTCAGCTAACGACGTATCCAACGAATACATTAATGTTTTATCAGGGATTCATGGCTGTTCCATGCAAATCGATATTGGCAAATTGGCATAGGCATAGGCAAGAGAATATCTTCTAGTTTTAGTGTATGAAAACAACTAAAATAATTGAGGGGATCAAACCGCAATGCAACGCTATGAATTATGAATTATGATATGCTATTCTACGGCGCAGCTTTCATTCGTAATAGTCGGCCACTTACAGGCAATTACCATTTTCTCCACTATATGAATTCATGTTAATGTCCCGGTAAGTACTGGACATTTCCACTATGTACAGAACCAATTTATCACCCCGAAGCTGTGTACTTTGCGAATAAGTACTCCATTTAAGCGCATAAAATAGTCGTTCGGTGAGTACTTGGATAATGCTGCTGGGTATCAGCTCATCCCGTTCAAGTTATGCAAATTGCTGTCTGACTCTCGATTATACTGCTCTTCTGTGCTAGCCCGCAAGCGACTAAAATTAATCATAGTCATGGCACTTCTTCTTATTCATACTTTTATGAAGTCACTTTTCCGCAGCGGTTCACTCACCGTACCTCCAAATATTCATATTTCAAGGTTCATATTTTTCTATTAACCCAACAGCGATTATAACCAAACCTGCACTAACAAATTGGCATTCGCACTCTACTCGTTAGGTCAAATCGTTTAGAAGGGTAACGCTGGAACGTTGCGGATGATGTTGAGATAATGTTCCCTTCATTTTACAGTATTCCGGGTGCTACGGATATGATCCGGCGCGAGCCCGTTTTGGAGACGGGACATGGAAGTGATATAATAGCCTTCACATATACGAGAAATGCAAAAATAAATATAAAATGAAGAAATATAAAAAAAAAACTTATCAAGAAGACAAAAAAGGAACAAAAAAGTTTTAAAGAAATAAGAACGAAGAAGAAATCTGAAAGATGAAGAAACAGGAAGAGAGGAGAAAAAAGAAACAAGGACAAGGAAAAGGAACAAGGAACAAGGAACAAGGAACAAGGGACAAGGAACAAGGAACAAGGAACTAGAAACAAGGAGCAGGGAAGAACGAAGCATAATGAAGAAATAAAAAAAAATAAAGAAGAAATGTTGGTGAAGGGGGAAGAAAGCATAGGCCGAATAAATATTTAGTCCGAGAAATGTATTATGGAAAGGATGTTTAATATGCGCCACTTAAGCAAATCTTTGATTAACGATGATAACTTTGGACGGAAAACCTATTATATTCCGAGAAAACGATTTTATTTTGAAGCGCTGTATTTTCGTGCAAAATCAAACCATGCGGGTTGAAACGCACCAACCCGAAGCTCAAACGCGCCAGCTTAAAATTGTAAACAAACAGCAGTGAAACTGACAGAAGAACCAAGTATCAATTAATGGAAAGTACTATTTTCGTTTCGACTGAAATGAAAGCTTATGGAATGTTAAATCATTTTATTTTGCTAGTTTGTCGTGTAACAAGTTGATGTGTGCATACAAGATAAGTCGAGTCAAGTACGAGCCACCGAAGGAGGCCTTTTTTCTATAATTTATTTGGTAGGCGCATGTGACCTTGTGCATTACGGAGCCAAATCACTGTTTTCTATTCATGGATCATATATCACGCATCAATTTAGGGGCAGCAGGGACTAATGGGCCAAACACAATGGATACGTTTGCGTGCGTTTTGACAGATTTCCCATGGGAAAACTGTCAAAACGCACGCAAACGTATCCATTGTGTTTGACCCTTATGTCCAAGAGCTTGACGATCCCTCCCCAGGTCATCTGAGAGTTGTGGGGCTAGCCTAGGATGTGGTGGGGTTTGACAGTGGGCCCTGTTAAACCTCTATAAAAAGCTGCATGTATCCGCAAGTAGGCCCCATCAAAGCGACCGTGTGCCGCTCAAAGCGCACAAGCCCAAGTCCTGGTGTTAGATGGGACGCTAAACAGGTCTGACACGACGGCCCTCCGACGAGACACGAGGTTTGTGCAGGCCCAATAAGCCGCCTAGAAAACCAATCATTACGAACAATATAAGAGATAATGCGACTCGATATAATCGACAAGGACCCAGGCGACGAATACAGGATCACGATTGGAAGCTTGGAACATGGAATTGCAAGTCGCTAGGTTTCGCAGGTTGCGACAGGATGATCTACGATGAATTACATCCCCGCAACTTCTTCGTCGTGGCGCTGCAGGAGATTTGCTGGACAGGACAGAAAGTGTGGAAAAGCGGGCATCGAGCGGCTACCTTCTACCAAAGCTGTGGCACCACCAATGAGCTGGGAACCGGCTTCATAGTGCTGGGTAAGATGAGCCAACGCGTGATTGGGTGGCAGCCAATCAACGCAAGGATGTGCAAGCTGAGGATTAAAGGCCGTTTCTTCAACTATAGCATCATCAACGTGCACTGCCCACACGAAGGGAGACCTGACGACGAGAAAGAAGCGTTCTATGCACAGCTGGAGCAGACATACGATGGATGCCCACTGCGGGACGTCAAAATCGTCATCGGTGACATGAACGCACAGGTAGGAAGGGAGGAAATGTATAGACCGGTCATCGGACCGGATAGTCTGCACACCGTATCGAATGACAACGGCCAACGATGCATAAACTTCGCAGCCTCCCGTGGAATGGTAGTCCAAAGGACCTACTTTCCCCGCAAAAATATCCACAAGGCCACATGGAGATCATCTAACCAAGAAATGGAAAACCAAATCGACCACGTTCTAATCGACGGTAAATTCTTCTCCGACATCATGAACGTCCGCACCTACCGCAGTCCGAATATTGAATCCGACCACTACCTCGTTGCAGTATGCCTGCGCTCAAACTCAAAACTCTCGACGGAGTACAACACGCGTCGAAGTCGAACGCCACGCCTTAACATTGGGCGGCTACAAGACGGTAGATCAGCCCAAGACTACGGTCAGCAGCTGGAAGTGGCACTCCCAACGGTAGAGCAGCTAGGCGCAGCTTTTCTTGAAGATGGCTGGAGATATATTCGATCCGTCATTGGATGCACCGCAACCGCTGTACTTGGCACGGTGCCCGGATCAGAGAAACGACTGGTATGACGGCGAATGTGAGCAGTTAGTGGAAGAGAAGAATGCAGCATGGGCGAGATTGCTGCAACACCGCACGAGGGCGAACGAGGCACGATATAAACAGGCGCGGAACAGACAAAACTCGATTTTCCGGAGGAAAAAGCGCCAGCAGGAAGATCGAGACCGTGAAGAGACGGAGCAACTGTACCGCGCTAATAACACACGAAAGTTCTATGAGAGGTTAAACCGTTCACGTAAGGGCCACGTGCCACAGCCTGATATGTGCAAGGACATAAACGGGAACCTTCTTACGAACGAGCGTGAGGTGATCCAAAGGTGGCGGCAGCACTACGAAGAACACCTGAATGGCGATGTGGCAGACGAAGATGGCGGTATGGTGATGGACCTGGGAGAACGCGCGCAGGACATAATTTTACCGATTCCGGGTCTCCAGGAAATCCAGGATGAGATTGGCCGGCTGAAGAACAACAAAGCCCCTGGGGTTGACCAACTACCAGGAGAGCTATTTAAACACGGTGGTGAGGCACTGGCTAGAGCGCAGCACTGGGTCATTAACAAGATTTGGGAGGAGGAAGTTTTGCCGCAGGAGTGGATGGAAGGTGTCGTGTGTCCCATCTACAAAAAGGGCGATAAGCTAGATTGTAGCAACTACCGCGCAATCACATTGCTGAACAAGGTACTCTCCCAAATTTTATGCCGTCGACTAGCACCAATTGCAAGGGAGTTCGTGGGGCAGTACCAGGCGGGTTTTGTGGGCGAACGCTCCACCACGGACCAGGTGTTTGCCATTCGCCAAGTACTGCAGAAATGCCGCGAATACAACGTGCCCACACATCATCTATTCATCGACTTCAAAGCCGCATATGATACAATCGATCGGGACCAGCTATGGCAGCACGGTTTTCCGGATAAACTGACACGGTTGATCAAAGCGACGATGGATCGGGTGATGTGCTTAGTTCGAGTTTCAGGGGCGTTCTCGAGTTCCTTCGAAACCCGCAGAGGGCTACGGCAAGGTGAGGGTGTTTCGTGTGTTCTATTTAAAATTGCAGTGGAAGGGGTAATACGAAGAGCAGGGATTACAACAAGTGGTACAATTTTCAATAGGTCCGTCCAGCTATTTGGTTTCGCCGACGACATAGATATTATGGCACGTAACTTTGAGAAGATGGAGGAAGCCTACATCAGACTGAAGAGGGAAGCTAAGCGGATCGGACTAGTCATCAACACGTCGAAGACAAAGTACATGATAGGAAGAGCTTCAAGAGAGGACAATGTGAGCCACCCACCGCGAGTTTGCATCGGTGGTGACGAAATCGAGGTTGTAAAAGAATGTGTGTACTTGGGCTCACTGGTGACAGCCGAAAATGACACCAGCAGAGAAATTCGGATACGCATAGTAGCTGGAAATCGTACGTACTTTGGACTCCGTAAGACGCTCCGATCGAATAGAGTTCGCCGCCGTACCAAACTGACAATCTACAAAACGCTCATTAGACTGGTAGTCCTCTACGGACACGAGACCTGGACGATGCTCGTGGAGGACCAACGCGTACTTGAAGTTTTCGAAAGAAAAGTGCTGCGTACCATCTATGGTTGGGTGCAGATGGCGGTTGGTACGTGGAGGAGGCGAATGAACCACGAGTTGCATCAGTGTTGGGAGAACCATCCATCGTTCACACCTCGAAAATCGGAAGACTGTGGTGGGCCGGGCACGTAGCCAGTATGTCGGACAGGAAATGGTTCTCGACAACGATCCGACGGGCACAAGAAGGCGAGGTGCGTAGCGGGCAAGGTGCAACGATCGAGTGGAAGATGACTTGCGGACGCTCCGTAGACTGCGTGGTTGGCGACGTGTAGCGATGGACCGAGCCGAATGGAGAAGACTCTTATATACCGCACAGGCCACTTCGGCCTTAGTCTGAATAAATAAAATAATAATATCACGCATCAAAGAAATTCCTGCAGTAAGATGTTAAGGTCAACATGAGTAACCAACGATCTATCGGACTGTTCCGAATATGAAATATGCTTTTTGTGATCATAGAATGAAGTGTTCACAGCATAGGTTCTTGCTCGTTCAAGAAATCCCTGGAATAAGGCCTTTAGGTCTACATGCGTAACCAAAGATTACATGGATTGTTTCAAATATGGCACATGCTCTCTGTGATACATATAATAGAATGTGTTCACAGAATGGGTTTGTGGCTGCTAAATAGATCCCTGGAATAAGACGTTTAAAGTTATATGCGTAACCATAGATCAATTGGTTTGTTTCAAATATGGTACATGCCCTTTGTGATGCATAGATTTTTTTTTTGCTACGCATGTAGATCTTAAGGCCTTACTCCAGGTTTGTGTTATATGACCGACAACCTATGCCAAAGACACACATTCTATATTTTAAAGTGGATTTGTACCAAATATAAAATCGATCGATTTATCTTTGGTTACTCGTGTAGACCTGAGTGGCTATCTCAAGGGATTTCTTGGATGACCAAGTTCCTAATCTGTAAACTCATTTTATTCTATGGATCACATGGACCATGGGCATGGACCTTATTTAAAACAATCCGGTTGATCTTTGATTAATCATGTAGACATTGAGGCCTAACTCTCGGGATCTCTTGGATGACCAAGAACCCCGTTGACACATTCCATTCTTTACACAAAACGGGCATGAACCGTATTCAAAATCATCCGGTTTATCTTTGGTTAGTTATGAATATCTGTAGTCCTTACTCCAGGAATTTGTTGGATGACCGATGATCAAAAAGAGCATGTACCATATTTAAAATAATCCGATTGATTTTTGAATAATCGTGTAAAAAGCCTTACCCAGTAATATTTTGGATGACCGAAAAACTTTGACATGGATACATTCTTTTCTACACATCCAAAAAGACACGTACCATTTTTGAAACAGTTTGATTGATCTTTGATCACGCGTGTAGATCTTAAGGCTTAACTCCGAGGATATCTTGGATGATAAAGCACCTCTTTACTATTAACTTTTTTATGTATCAACAAGCAGATACCCATTTCGTTTCCTACTTGGAAACTTTTTCAGTGTTTGTTATCGACTGAAGAAGTTTCCAAGTAGGAAACGAAATGCGTATCTGCTTGTTGATACATAAAAAAGTTAATAGTGGAAGTAAATGGAAGAATAATAGTCTTTTAACCTTGTAGCATTTCCCCTAAGACGCTCTAAAATAATTAATCAAAGCACCTCTGCCGTTGACTCATTCTATTCTACACATCCAAAAGGGCATGTACCATATATGAAACAGATCGACAGATCTCTAGTTACGCGTGTACATCTTAAGGCCTAACTCTGGGTATTTCTTGAACAACCGAATATATCTGACGTTGGCTCATTCTATTCTACACATCCAAAATGGCATATACCATAATTAAAACAGTCCGATTGATATTTAGGCCTAACTCCCAGTATTTATTGAGTGTCCCAGAATCTCTTATGTTGGCTCATTCTATACTACACATCTAGAAGGGCATGTACCATAATTAAAACAGTACGACTGATCTTTAGTTACGCGTATAGATCTAAAGGCCTAACTCTAGGGATTTTTCGGATGACTGATAACCCCTCAAATTCTACACATCCAAAAGGGCATGTACCACATTTAAAACATTCCGATAAATCTTTAGTTACGCCAGTAGATCTTAAGGCCTAGCTTCAGGGATTTTTGAATAACCGGGAATCTCTGATGTTGACATATTTTTTCTACATATCCAAAGGGCAAGTGCCATATTTACAACAGTTTGATTGATCTTGCGTATTGCATCTAGATCTTTAGCTTACTCCAAGGATTTCTTGGATGCCCAAAAATATTCTATTTAGTTCTCTCCCTTCGTCTCTCTTTTTTAGCATTTTCTTTCTTTATTCTCCAATTTCACTCCTTGTGCTTCCCACCTTGCCTCTCTCCCGTCTCGTTTTTCATTTCTCACATCCCATTTATCAATTCTCATGTTTCTCTTCTTGCTTTTTCACTTCTCATTTCTCTCACAAAGTATCTCGAATATTACTTCTTATTGCTTGCGTATCGCTTCTCACTTCTCAATTCTCATTCTTTCTTCTCGCTTCTCCCATCTCACTTCTCATATCTCAAAACCCAGTTTACAATTCCCGATTTGTTATAAAAATTATTGAGTGCTTTTTAGTGGTATTCTCAAATCCTACTTCTCATTTGTTATTTCTCACTTCTCACTTATCATCACTCCATAACTTTATAATACAATGGCTGGGATTAGCTCACTGGCACATTTTAAACCTAGTTCCCCTACCACAGTAATTTTTGTGCTTATCACACGAAAGCGAAAACTGCCTGATAATTTTGTATCGGTTTACCTGTGCTTTTCATCTTCTTTGATGGTATCACATCCATAGGACATTGCTGACTTGTAGCCTCGTATTCATTACGCACTACCATAGTTATTCACTGCGAGCATTCTAAGCTCACGATGACACTTTTATGACCAAGGAAGACCAAAAAATTTCCTCCCCAAAAATTTCCTATACCGGTCCAGGAATCGAACACAGCCACCAACAACATGATCTTTCTTTGTAATCGCGTATGTGACCGCTTGGCTGAGGAAGGCCTAGTTGTTTGTGCAATTATTTTCTGTTTGTCTATGCTACTGGGTTTTTATGGGGCCGTATAAGATAGCCATCTATGATAACTCCCGGAAGCTGGTTTGTAGTACGAGCATTGAAGAATCCTGAATAATGCATCTTTTACTGATAGTTAATTTTGCTTTTAACTGCTAAATTACAATTGTCCATCCATAGTACTTTTTTGTTCGCTATCGGATGATTGTTAACTCACATTACAAGACATGCGAGTTTATATTTGCTACTGAAAACATGGTGTCTAATATATTTGATGGCGATCATTGAAAAACAGACTGCGGAATCCTATTTCTTCTCGAAACGTTTTTCGTACGCAGAAACGGAAATGTTTTTAAGATTGTCGCCTTTCGTTTCATTACTACTATATAGAAAATGAAACTTAAATAAATAGCTATTGAATAGCTAAAAGTTACAGTTGACAAATCTTAAATCCACTTCCTAAAGTTTGTGTTTCATTAAAACGATGCTGACATTGGATCTCGGTTAAACTCATCTAACATCTACAG